>NW_026883086.1:0-46706 GCF_032173495.1 Musca vetustissima
TTTGGTATAGGGTAATGAATTAGGTCCAGAATGATGTGTGCTAAGTTTCGTGAAAATCGGTTCAGATTTGGATATAGCTCCCATATATATTTTCGTCCGATTTAAGGTAAATGGTGTACCAAAGTCCCTATATATCTTTCGATTTGCATGAAATTTGGCACAGCGTACTGAATTAAATCTAGAACGATCTGTGTTAAATTTCGTGAAAATCGGTTCAGATTTAGATATAGCTCCCATATATATTTTCGTCCGATTTAATGTAAATAGTGCACCAAAGTCCCTATATATCCTTCGAATTCCACGAAATTTTGCATAGCATTCTGAATTAAGCCTAGAAAAATGTGTGTTACATTTCGTAAATATCGGTTCAGATTTAGATATAGCTCCCATATATATTTTAGTCCGATTTTAGGTAAATAGTGCACCAAAGTTCTTATATGTCCTTCGATGTGCACTAAATTTGGCATAGCGTACTGAATTAAGACTAGAAAGATGTCAGTTAAATTTCGTGAAAATCGGTGCAGATTTAGATATAGATCCCATGTATATTTTCGTCCGATGTTATGTAAATGGTGCACTAAAGTCCCTATATGTCCTTCCATTTGCACGAAATTTGGATTTATAAGTAAATGAAGAACTCAAAATGTGACCGAATGCAAAAACGTACTGAAATTAGTGTAACCTAACATGTGACAAGTTTCGATGAAATCGGTTAAGATTTCGTATTTTGCTTTAAATTTATTTACATAATTTTGTCCCATTGTAAGAAGCAACTCTATATCTGACCAAAATGTAGTATAGGTTGCAGAATGACATGTTTAATTTCATATTAATGGTCCTTCAAAAATGCGACATCTGTTAGGATTCCATCTGTTGAATATACCCAAAGTGGTGAAGGGTATCATATAGTCGGCCCCGTCCGACTTTACTACTTTCCTTACTGGTTTAAGCTCGGCTTATGGAACAAATGTTCTGTCACAAGCCAGCTAGATAGCTGACGAACGCCAACCCCAACCCAAAAAGAAAAGGTGCAGCACAGACGAGCTCTACAGTACCTCTGGAAAACTGGAAAAGGAGACCCATAATTAAGCGAAGGGTGCATTCAACAATAATATCATGGAAAACCTGCTGCAAGGGGGGACAACCCATTGATCTGGACAGCTACAGTTTCAAGGGGGAATATCTAATGTTAGAGTTTGAGTCATTAAGCAGCATAGAAGCCCTGAGACAATTAGTGACACATATTGGCAAATAAAAGAGACAATTAAACCTAAGCTGGTGAGTAGAAGGGGCCTTACTCAATTACAAAATTCAACGGTATTCGTCAGAAGTTGGGCCAGCTGGTTCACGACAGAAATCATTCTCGAAATCTTTGGTCTTCAAAACAGGACACCGCTGTTGAACAAATGGGAAGTCTACCACTGGGAGGAGAACGAAGATGAAACTCTACTTGTGGTGGGCCTAGACAGAACTTCAGTGGTAAGTCTGATCAAGCCAAAATCTTCTTCTTCAAGATTGGGAAGGCATGGATTAGAGAGGAGGATGCCATAAAGAGTAGGGAGAAAAAAAAACACTCAGAAAAAAGGGTGAGGGAGCCGAGGAGAAGATAACCGACTCAAAAGGAACCGTTTACTGGAGGACAAGTGATTGAGGTCGACCAGCTAAACCTCCATCGAAGTGAGACGGCAACATTGGCTCTGATGGAAAGAATAATTGAAGGTAATATACACATCGTGTTAATACTGGAACCCTGGACTGTAAAATCAAGGTCTCTGGATTAAACCACATAAATTACTAAATGTTTTATGCAAACACATGTTTCCGATCACGAACCTGTATAATATGTCACAAAAGTTTTCTTTTCTCTCCAGTTGCCAACATCGGACGCAACAATACGGAAGCAAGAGAGACCTTTCTTAATTGAATTAGAGATAAAAATATATGTTCGGCACACTTAATACACTCCACACACCCAAAAGAGTACTCCATCTCTGACCATAAATATAATAGGTTTTAAATGTAATGGCCACCACCGAAACCAATATTCTTCAGAAACCAGTGAGCGGAGCAGTATAGTCGGACGTGGCCGACTATACGATACCCTACACAACTACCACGGAAATCAAACTTTCTGCGGATGTTTATTCGAGCCTGGGCAATATTTCGTGATATTTGCACCCTCTTTCCCGATTAGAGGTAAACAGCACCTCTTCCTTATACTGACATATTTTCCGAATATTACGAGTATTCAGTACAGCTTTTGTCCATTCCTTTCACCGTGGGTTGTGTTGTGATGATCGGCTTTCATTTGTGGTCTATAGATCGACTCGAAAATAACACAAAAAATTAAGTTTTCGGTCTACTTCATTCCAAAATTATTATCTGATCATCACTGAAAATTATAGGCCATAGACCATAACTGGAACTTCATGGAACATTTCAAAGCGATCAGCGATATAGTTCCGCTCTCTAGAGTGATAATGGGTTACTAAATAATATACGAATACGGAGATACCTTTAATAATTCAGGTGTAACTCCCACATCCGAGCACATACAACAATATAGTTGGTATTAGTTTAAAGGTCAACCACTCCTCTTGGATATAATATCAACTTCTCGGGTCTATGTCCTTCAGGGGTAAATATATACGATATAGAATACAAATTTTGTCATTTTCCACACACAAAAGTAGGGGTCCATTTGACCCGCTAATTATTGACCCGATCCCCTTCTCCATGCAAAATATCACGATGTTCGGGCCATTATTGCGGCCTCTGGAGCGACCAGAAAAACCGACAAAAATTTAGTATTTGGTCCATTTCATCCCCTAAATATTAACTGATCTCTCCCAAAAACAATAGGGATCTTCATTGACCAGAACCCATCCTACATGCAAAATTTCGTAAGATTGGTCCATAACTGTGGCCTGTATCGTGTTTACAAATTATAATGGACAGACGGACGGACGGACACACATGTCTAGATCGACTCAACTAGTCGAGATATGACGATCGGTATACTTAAAGGTAGGACCAAACTTTTGGCGCTGCACAAAGCTATAATACCCTGACAACATAGTTGTGTAGGGTATAACAAGTCATAGACTACCTGGGTAAAATTGGGGAGATTAATCAAATATGGGTTATAGCAGCCCAACTATGACAGCCTAAACATAGACAGGAATGTCAACAATTTAACGGATATAATTAGTCCTTCGAAGAGAGTTATCCACTTCGAGGAAGAAAATCTTCCTTATGAAAACCCTTAAATGACTGTTGAGATTCGAAAGAAAGGAAAATAGGTCCAAGGATTTTACAACAAAGCTCGAAGCAAGAAATCTGCAGTATACTGGAACAATTTCCCCCATAAAGGATGAAATGCGCAAACCATTGTATATTAGGGGGGAAATAGAATAGAGACAACAGAAGAAACAGTAAAACTTCTCATATAAGCTCACTTCTCACGGAGCACATCGACATCTAATGAAGTAACTGTGCTAAGGGAGGAAGGATATGAGGAACCTCAGATTAATGGACAAATGGTTGATCAGATAGGAAACTAGAAAACTAGAAAGATGGGTGGACTTATATTGAACATGTTGTGTTATATTGTTTACACACCAAGATGCCGGAATGCCAAATCCACTTCGTAATGCTAAAATATAGCCGCTTCTTTTGGAAAATGCGCCAAGGACAAGGACAAAATACCAACCCAATTAGATTCAAAATATCGAATTAGCTCTAATTCTAGGTTAAAAAACATGTCCGAAATCCTCCAACTATATCCCTTTAAACGAAGTCCGTTTAAAGGGTCTACCATCTGTTGGATTCCTCTTCAGGGGTGTTTCCACCATACTTTATGAAGGATTTTTATTTAAAGAAGACTGTATGTAGTCCTATATTCATGGAAAGTCGTCGATATATAGAAAACCCTCCATGAGGTCTTTGAAGAACATTTTATGAAATGACATCTAAGATCATTCCAAGAGCACTTTTATCAATAGAAGATGCC
This sequence comes from Musca vetustissima, assembly GCF_032173495.1. Classification (NCBI taxonomy): domain Eukaryota; kingdom Metazoa; phylum Arthropoda; class Insecta; order Diptera; family Muscidae; genus Musca; species Musca vetustissima. The sequence goes on from NW_026883086.1 coordinate 4,013, forward strand.
AAGAAGGGAAGTCAGTGTCTAGAGGACCTCATAATGTATGTTCTATCTACAGAGGACCTGATGAAGTGTCTCATATCTGCCTATGGAGGACTTCACGAAAAGTCCTGTACCTATAGAAGTTCTCAGCCCTGCTATCTTTAAACGATTTCCTCATAACAAAATAATAGGCGTTATATAGAATACCTAATTGCGAGTTTCCTCTCGATTGAATACACACGATCTTCAAAATACCTCACGATGTAACTTCTATATGCTTCACTTCACTCCATTGGTAATACATCTGGATAATGAAGGTCTTATTGTTAATGGTTTCTTGTTGTAATACCGATTGTCATGGATTTAATTAACATAGTGATCCACTGTAGATCTTTGCCTATGATTAACTATATTCCACGGTTTGGTTGTGTGTGCGTGTGTGGTATTTGAATAGCGCCCACCATTAAACTGTGGTAATTAAAAAAAATGTTTGAAAGAGGGACAATTAAAAAAATGTGTTTTCTTGTCATCCATTGGTGAGGATGATGGTAGTGATGTTTGACAAACCATCACCACTACCAACGGCAACACCTGAATAGCTATGGCAAGTGCGATCATTAAAAATTTTATTGCACAGATAGATCGTAACAGGGGTTTATTTCTTTTTTTTTGTTACAAAAGAAACGAATATAGTTTTAAGGAATTCTATTTAAGGGTTTTTATGGTATATTTAAGTCTATGTACGTGTGATTGTTTGCAGTTTTATTATCCATTTGGATGATAGGAAAGTAAAACAACAACAAAAAATATATTGTAAACAATTTTACGATTTTTCCTAATCGAGCATCAATGGAAGATGGTCGAGGATGGCAGGGAAAGATGTTCATTAGATGATCATGGCTATTTTATTTTTTTTGAAGATAGTTTGCCATTAAAGAGAATTAGCCGAACGGCACAAAAAAATGGAAGTAAATAATCGGGTAATAGGTTTTCGGAAAAAAGCAAAAAAAAAAAAAACACTTTTTAACACTTTAATTTTATTTCAAATCGTAAAGTAATTTGCTCGAATTGGTTGCGGTGTACTGTGGTGTGAATACTTTAAGCCTTTGTAACAATGGGTGTGCGTGTGGTAATTGATCTAATTTAAAAGTTTATTCACCTCAATGGGTGAAAATCCATTCAAAAGCTTTTCTAAATTAAAATCCATTGTTTTATAGTACGGATTTGGAGGTCTACTCATACGAGTACATAGTCCGAAGAAAGGCTCAAAGTAAACTTCTCATTTTAAAGAAAATCTAATGTGCATGGGACGCAACTATGCTGAAGCAAGAAATCGCACAATTTATCTAGCATCAGTATACCTAACTCACAACACATTGAATGGGATAGCACTAACACTAACAAAAGAGGCCAGGCCCTTTTAGATTTCATCAATACTAACGATCTAATAACCTCTAACATAGGCAATAAATCAACCTTCGTTAATTGTATGTACTAGATATAACCGTATGTTCAGCAAACTTAATAGACTAGGTTCAAGAATGGAGAGTCTCAAAAGGATACTTCTTATCGGACCATAAATATATTAGGTTCAAAATCTTATGGTCACTGCCGAAAACCATATTCTTCCCATGGCATAACTATACAAGGTAGTCTCATTTGAGAAATTGACAATGGCAACCCTTCTTATTATGGAATTCATATATCAATTTCAAATAAAATGAGAAATAAATTCCACACAATTTTATTCATGACGATTGGCATATTTTCAATAAATAAAAAATATTTTTTCTATAACTCTACATTGTTCTCAGCTTTTCCAATTTGAAATACCATGCTCCGAGATGTTGTCTTCCACTTGATCTTTCAGGCAGGCTTTTATATGCCTTTTGAGACGGGCATTTTAATCTATTCTTACAACATGACCTATCCAACGTAGTCGCTGCATCTCGATATGTCTGACTATGTCGATGTCCGAGAATACAGAGTTGTACCCTGTATTCTCGGACATGGTTCATTCAGCGTCAACGCAGATCGTCACATAGATCTTTCGGAGAGTTGTTCTCTCAAACACTCCAAGAGCTGCCTGATCTGCTTGCGCAAGTACCCATGCTTCTGATCCATACACCAGCAAGGGTAGTAACAGCGCCAACACTATCCTTTTCCGAATTTCTAAACTGATGTCATTATTTTTATTTATGGCGGAACCTATGTATATAAAATCGTTCACCACCTCGAAGTTGTAGTTTCCAAGTTCCACAGTTGGTTCGAGTCTACAGGACGTCTTGCGCGTTGATAACATCAGCTTAGTCTTCTGGTCACTTACTGCCAGACCCACTTAGGCAGACTCCTCAATTTGTTCAATGATGGCTGTTACTGCCCGCAATGTTCGACCCAATATGTCGAGTAACATGTTTTGTTTGGTGTACAGAGTGTCATTTCTGTTCAACTTTGTCTCTCGTATGAACTTTCCAGCAGGATGTTAAAAAGGTCACAGGACAACCTGTTACCTTGTCTTAATCCTCGTTCGGTATTAAAGAGCTCCGATAGGTTCTTTCCGACTTTAATTGCTGACCTTGTGCCAAATAACCCTGCATAGTCGTATTCATTTTGCAGGAATGCCGAACGCATATATGGCTTTGAACACATCTGAACGGATAGAGCTGTCGGATGCGGCTTTATAGTCGACGAATAGGTGGAATGTGTCGATGTGTTTTTCGTGGGTCTTTTCCAGGATCTGGCGCAGAGTCTTGTCTCCTTTTTTGTGCACGGGACACAGCATGTTGTGGTTCCAATCATTGGGCATTCATTCCTCTAGCCAAATTGTACTAATCAGCTGGTGTATGCTCCTGACCAGCATCTGACCAACGGTCTTGAACAGTTCGGCTGGTAATCCATCGGCACCCGCTGCTTAATTATTCTTTAGCCGATTAATTGCTATTCTGGCCTCGTCTTCACTAGGTGGTATACATACTATACCGTCTTCTCTTATTGGTTCTGGGATATCGTCTTCACCACCATTATTTGATACCAGAAATTTGGCAAAATGCTCCTTTCAGATCCTCAACACGCTATCTGCATCTGTCACCAGGTTTCCATCTTAATCTCTATAGGAGGATTTACCTGCACAAAGCCTTCGGTTTGGTGTTTTACTCGTTGGTAAAATTTCTGGACTTCATTCTGATTTCCTTGTTCTTCTTTTCTCTGAAAATACGTTTCTCCTCCCTCCTTTTCTCCCGATATTTTTCCCTTGCATTACGTGTTGCTACTGTCTACAGGGTTGCCCTATACGCTGCGTAGCAGTAGCATTACGATACTCCTGACCGGTTAAGTTAAGCGGTGTTTTCTGTTATCTGTTGTGTTTGCAGCTTTTCGACGGTATCATTACCTGCGTTCTTCAACTTAATTGCATTAAACGACAGACAATGTCCTTGACGTACAGAATAATTCTCATTCACTTCATAGTACTATATGGATATATGTTCCACATTTCCATGCCGAAGTGGTCGACCTCGGACGTTAACGAACTACAAGTGACGAATATGTGTGGCTTGTGCGCAGTCTCGTATACTGGTGAATGTTAACGACGGTTCGACCTCGCTCATAGCCAGCTCCCCGCTCTTTGCCAGCTCCTCGCTCATAGCCAGCTCCCCGCTCTTTGCCAGCTCCTCGCTCATAGCCTGTTCCCCGCTCTTAGCCAGCTCCTCGCTCATAGCTAGCTTCCCCGCTTATAGCTAGCTCCATACTAATAACCACTAACTACTGAACCCAGCCGGCTATTCACGATCTGGAGGTCGTGAATAGCCGGCTGGGTTCTGGGTTCTTCTACCATTACCGATTAGAAGATTCCAACATAAAAGCTTATCTCACATCCATACTATTATTCATATTGTAAACACCAGAGAATTGTAATAAAGATTGAAATTGTAATCACTCGTGTTTTTACTTAAGGTTTGTGAGGTCCTTAGGTTGACCCTGGCAGCGACTGGGCTTACTTCAGCCTTAGTTAAAACCACTCGTTATAATCTCTCTCAATCATTCTTCCGTCTATAAAAGACTTGGTGAAAGCCGTTCTGCCGAAAAACGAATATTTGAAGGTTTCTGTAAATAATGTCTTATGGCAGCCCTCTAAAGCCCCTGCAGGTAATGGATAATATAAGCCTACAACTCTACTTTTAGTTAATATGGCATTTTGGTCTTTTAAATTCTTCGAGAACAAAATTTGTATAATTATTTTCCAATTTTTTCCCAGATATTTTTCGGTATAGGTCAAGGTCGTACATTATTACCTTGCCACTCACTTTCGTTAAATTGATCGGTAATTATTATTTTATTTCCAATCATTCAACGATGGCTTCATATATTTTATTATTATTTTTTCTATGATTTAATTCGCGTCATTACTAACGAGGCATTAGAGAAGCTTTAAGCAGTTATTCTTTGAAAATTCCATTTTATTTTTATATCGAGAGGTGTTTGCTTTATACTTCCTTAAAAATAATTAAAGATGAAAAAATCAATAAATTACTTCCTTCCCGAAGATTACGTTTGAAGTGGTGTCACAACAAACAACAAGTGTATGAATAACAACAAAATATTGAATCAATCATTTTTTATGCTGCATCATGGAATTGACTGAGAATCGATGATGAAGATGTCTTCAGAGATGACAATGCCAATTGCGATCAATGAACATCATCATCATCAATTCGAAGATCAATCGATGAAAAGAGATATTCAAGAAATATGTTTTAATGACGAAGATGTTTGCATTTTTCTGTTGCGTAGAAGAAATAGCAAAATCCACAAAAAATTAAAGCAAACAAGTTAGAAAGAATGTACCTATTCATGTTGGAATATACCGATTCATGCAGATACTACTCCTCGGGAAAAATGTAGAATCTTCAAAATATGGCAAAACGAGCGGGAGAGGGGCTAACCACCTACCAATGGTAATTGCAATGAAGGATTGTTTCAAAGATAGTGGGGTTTACTATACAGAATGTCTTGATCCTAATCTGATTTAATGTACTCTTCTTGTCGGCCACAATGGGTCATAGTAGAATAAGCAGCTATTTTATGGAATATGGAATTCATTGCGGAAGCCTCAGCCCTTCTTTATCCAATGATTGTGAGTCTCTCACAGACTACCAACCAGACAACACATTAACAAAGTCGTCGTGCAAATCCCACTTTAAGAGGAAATTTACAATATGTTAAGTGAGGTGAGCGACCAAAACTCCCAAGAAAAAATACACCACCACAACGAATTCATTGTTCGACTGTTTTTTGCTTTGGTATAAGTCTTCGCCTCTCCTTGGTGGTAGTTGTTTTTGCAACCGTTTATTTGACTACTCTTTCTGTTGCTAACAACCGCAACTTTCCACTCAGTCGATTGTGACTAATTTTGCAATCCATTGTTTATGTCCGACACTCTTACCGACCTCTGCATTTGGTGTTACTAAATTCCCATATGTATTTTCCAAATTATTTCGATATAAATGCTAAATACAATATATCAAACAAGTGTTGATGCGAACAGCAAGACCAACCGAATGCTTAATATTGTATATGATTGCCATAGAAACAGGCCAGTTCCACAACTTCAAAGTGTTTTTTTTCAGTCTCTCTGATACGAAACAAGTATTTGAAGTTTTATGAATTTCATTCATAAAATACAGAAATCTCGACATTGGCAACACTTTCTAAATATTATATATACGAATTATTTCTTATTTCGAATTATTTCTGTGTATCAACGCCCATCCAAAACGTCTGACAGGAGTTTTTTTTTTAAATAGGATAGGACAGGAACCTGGTGACTGATACAGACAGCGTGTTGAGAATTTGGAAGGGTAATTTTGCAAAGTTTCTAGTATCAAATAGTAACGAAGAAATAGAAGAAGAAGACGTGAAATAGATAATCCAGAACCAATAAGAGATGACGGTATAGATTGTATACCACCTAGCCAATATGAGGCCATAATATCAATTAATCGACTGAAGAATAATAACGCAACACGTGCCGATAAATTCCCAGCCGAACTATTCAAGGCTGGTGGTAAAACGCTGATCATGAGCATGCACCAACTGATTAGTATAATTTGACTCGAGGAATGTATGTCCAATGATTGGAACCTCAACATCCCGTGCACAAAAAGGAGACAAAACGATGTGTGTCAACTATAGAGGAATAAGCCTCCTGCCCATCACATATAAATTGCTATCGAGGGTGCTGAGAGACACGACTGAACCAATGGTCAATGATATTATTGGATCTTATCAATGCAGCTTCAGACCTGGCAATTTCATATTGGGTCGAACATTGCGAGCGGTAACAGCCACCATTGAACGAATTGAGAAGGAGGATGCCAATGTGGGACTGGGGGTAAATGACGACATGACCAAGCTGATGGTATCAAAGCCCAAGACGTCCAGTGGACACGTACCAACTGTAGAACTTGAAAACTACAGCTTTGAGGTAGTGAACGATTTTATATATCTCAGTACCGCCATAGACAAAACTAATAATATAACCATATATTCTCGGACATCGACATAGTCATACGTGACAATACGGCATATACAATGTGAGAATGGATGAGGATGCCCAACTCAAAAGACATATAAAAGCGAGCCAACTGATGGTTTACACAGAAGGGGAAAGCCACAAATTCGATGGAAAGATTAAGTGGAAGAACACATTTTCGAACATGGTCTTTCAAATTGGAAGAGCTGCACACAAGACCGACACGCCTGGAAATCTTTTTTAAGCTCGGCTTATGGAACAAATGTTTTGTTACAAGCTAGCTAAGCAAGAATATATTTATTTGAATATATATTTTTTTGTCCCTATGTTTGAAATTTATCACAAAAGTCTGATTGGTCCAATATAGGGTATCAGCATATCGCATTACAAATTCGTGGTGTTTGATGGTATGAATTGTCAATGGGTGATGAAAAATTCATTGTGTGTAGCATCATGATTTATCGATACTGCATCTGAAGATCATAAAAAAATAACCAAGAATGGGTTGTGTGATTTTGCGATCTATGGCAAAAAATGAATAAGTACAGCAATGCCAGGTTGGAGCACTGCCTAAGACAAGTTTGAATTCTTGGGAATTAAAAGTGAATTGAAGTTGTTTACCTAGGGGTATAAATTCCCCCCAAGAAAAAACGGAAATAAACAAGTCATAATCATCATCAACATCACTAAGTACGACAAAAATCTGGTAAAGACAGAAAATAAAATATAAAACAACAACAATGAAACATGAAATAATAATAATCGCTCCTTTCATAAAGAAATAAAAAAAAAACAAAATTCGAAACAAAAAATTCAAAACAATAAAATAACAAATTAAATAATAAACAAGAAATAAATTTGATTAACAACAATGGAACTGAGAAGAAGAGATGTTCGTCAAAACAAACACCGACAACATACATAGCTACACAACTAATAGACAACGTCGTCACAAATGTGTATGTATGTTTGTACGAAGTTGATTCCTAGTAAAAATAATTGTGAGGTCATTAACAACAATCGAACAAAAAAAAAAAAAAAAAAAAAAATACAAGGTTCAACATTGCTGTAGAGGAGATATCCTCCTCACTTCATGTTATGGGAATTGAACTGCGAATCTTCGTCGAGATTGATAGACAGACATCATTGGTGTGTGGACACCTGCTCTCCCCTTGATCGAGAGAATGATTCACTGGACCAAAAATATTTGCTGTGTTTTTTTTTTCTCCTTCACCATCTTCTTTCAAATGCTGAAGATGCTGTTAGTGGCAGTGGGATTTCTATTCTATTCGAAGTACTCCATTCAAGTACTTCCAGTAACTGTGATCGGCTAGTTGCCTGTCTCTCCGAACAAATGAATGTATGAATGAAGTGATGACTGATGTTGCTCATAATGACGTTCGGCCACGATATGTATGCCAGGAGGCCATCAAGTTAATAGGAAATATTTTTAATAAATATTCCGCATTGAGCATGTGCGCTGTGCGGCGTCGCACATGCGCATTGCAAACAAAGACGCAAACCAACCAATCAACCAACCAACATTTTGGAACATAATTTGTGGCCAGACGACGACGCTTCAGACACATCTATAGCTGCTAATATGAAACGACATAAATGTTTGTATGAACATGCATTGATTTGATTTGTGTCGTTGTTGTTGTTGATGTTTTTGTTGCTGTCTCTGCGAATGATGAATGACTAAGAACGCTGAGATTACGACGAACAAATTTTCAAAACTTGTTGAAATAATTGAACATTGTTGAGTATACATAGAGGAGAGTGAGGGGGTATTTCTGTGGTTGTTTAAAATTATTGTCTAATTTGTTATTAATTATTAAACATTTTATATAATGTAGAATCGTGTTTTTTAGAGTAATTTGTAAAACATACTAAATATATACACGAAATTTCGGCAAAATGGTTCCGAACATTGGTTCTATACTTAATTTGCAATTAATATTGAACTTTTTCTGTAAATAAAATTCTGATAACCCAAATTGCCAACTATAGACCCAAAAAAGGGAGAGAACGCTTTAATAAGATATATGTTTTTATCAAATGTAAAAATATTGCGATGTTCAGAGTAAATCAGCCATTCCATTCGTTAGCTATTTGATCAAAAAATTGACCCATCTTCGGATTTGATATAGGCTTATAAAAATATATGTTTGGATGAAATCAATATTCTGTTCGTTTAATAATGGATAATAAAAATTTGACACTCCATTCATCTTCGGCCTTCATCTAGGTATGGCTCGGAGCAACACGTACATTGCTCCGAGCCATCAACAAATTCCTAGTATCATGACCCTTTGCGATTTAAGCCTATCTTTGCACATCGTAATATTTTACCAAGACTGGTGTAAAAATTTTACGATGTCAAAGATAGGTTTAAATCGAATAGTTCATTGGCATTGATGTACAACTGTCCAAAAACTTCACACTTTTGTGAAGGTACTACAAGGAGTGGGCTTCATTTTATGTTCAAATCGGATAGTTTCAGCAAAATTTTGAATTTTGAGTGCACCCATATTCTTCATATTCGAACGTAAACTAAGTTTGAAATAAATATTACGATGTGCAATCTTTGGATGAAATCGGTTACTCCCTTCGAGAGTTATCGTGCGCACCAGGCAGAATCAAACTTTGTAAATCGAAATATTTTTTTTACCAACCCAAGATCAGCACCGAAGATGGGAATTAATAAAATAAAATTCCTACTCAAAGAGTCAGACCTAAGAAATTGGAAATTTAGCATGAAAAAGTGGCCCAAGGACTCGATATAAAAGGAGAGTAAGTTTTAAAAAAATATTCCTCATTCGATTTGACTGAAGACATACTTACCTTGTTAGCTGGGTTGTGACAGAACATTTGTTCCATATACCGAGCATAACAAATATTTCCAGACGCGTCGATCTTGCGCGTAGCTCTTCCAATTTGAAAGACTATGTTTCGAAATGTTCTCCTTCTCTTGATTTTATTCCATCTAATTCGTGGCCTTGCCTTTCTGTGTGCGCCATCAGTTGGCTCGCTTTTTTATGTCTTCTATGTTGGGGCATCCCTATCCATTCTCACAACATGACCTAGCCTACCTTATTGCTCCATTTCGATATGTCTGACAATGCCGATGTTCGAGAATAAATTGTACTTAATTTATTTCATGGTTCATTCGACGACGATATGCACCGTCAACACAGATCGGCCCATCGATTTTTCTGAGAAATTTTCTCTCAAACACTCCGGATCATTATGACAACACGGGTAGTATCAGTGTCTTGTAGAGTGTGAGCTTGGTGTGGCGGTAGGTGGGCTTGTTCGTAAATTACCTTTTAAGACCATAGTAGCATCCTCCGGATTTCAAAGCTGATGTTATTAGTTTTGTTTATGGCGGTGCCGAGGTTTATAAAATCGTTTACTACCACGATGCTGTAGTTTTCACGTTCCACAGTTGGTCCGAGTCTCCTAGAGGTCTTGCGTGTTGATACCATTAGCTTGGTCTTCTCGCCATTTACTATTAGTTCCACTTTGGCCGACTCCTTCTCAATTCGTTCAAAGGTGGCTGTTATAGCTTGCAATGTTCGACCCATTATGTCGATGCTGTCGACGTAGGCGAGTAACATGTGTTGTTTGGTGTGCAGAATGCCATTTCTGTTCACAGGTCACACGACAAACTGTCATCTCGTCTGAATCCTCGTTCGGTATTGAAGGGCTCCAAGAGGTCCTTTCCGACTTTAACTGCTGACCTTGTGCCAGTTAATTTTATCCTGCATAGCCGTATTAATTTCGCAGGAATGCGAAACGCAGAAATGGCTTTAAACCTCTCTGAACGGATAGGATTGCGAATGCGTCTTTATAGTCGACGAATAGGTGGAATGTGTCGATGTGTTTTTCGTGAGTCTTTTCAAGGATTTGGCGCAGAATGAAAATCTGGTTAATGGTGGATTTGCCAGTCCTATAGCCGTATTGGTATGGGTCAATAGTGTCATTGACCATTGACGCCAGTCGTTCACACAGCACGCTGGATAGCACTTTATATGCGATGGAAAGGAGACTTATTCACCTACAGTTGGCACTTATTGTCTTGACGGGGCACAAGATTCCAATCATTGGGCATGCATTCCTCTAGCCAAATTGTACAAACGAGCTTGTGCATACTTCTCACCATCATCTGACCACCGGTCTTGAATATTTCGGCTGGTTATTCATCGGTACCTGCTGCTTTATTGTTCTTGCTACTCTGACGTCTTCTTGGTTAGGTGGTATAAAATATATACCAACATCTCTTATTCGTTCTGGGGAATTTCTTCATTTCTTCATGTGCCTGCGCCAAAGCTTTCGGTTTGGTGTTTTACTCGATGGTAAAATTTCCGGACTTCATTCTGACACCTGTAAATCTTGATTTGCCTAAGCTCAGGGTTTTCTTGTTCTTTCTTATTTTTTCTGAAAATATGTTTCTCCTCTCTCCTTTTCTCCCGATAATTTTCCCTATACGCTGCGTTTTTCGTCTCAGTAGAATTACAACACACCTGATCGTACCACGGGTTTCTTGATGGTAGTCTTTGGTATCCAAGTGTTGCTTTGGCTACAGTTTGTAGGAAGTGATCAATTCTTTGCCATTGTGTTTCTATATTATTATCGGGATAAGGAGTGCTTTCGTGAAGCAGGTGGGTAAGTTGAGCGGAGTAGACTTCTGCTATCTGTTGTGGTTGCAGCTTTTCGACGTCGAGTTTCCGTGTTACATTAGATCGCACCTTTGCTGCTACATTAAGAGGGGTGCGAACCTTGGCTGCCACAAGGTAATGGTCCGAAGCGATATTCGATCCTCGTATGGATCGAACGTCTAAAACACTGGATGAATGACTTCCATCTATCACAATATGATCAATTTGGTGTCTCGTTGTTTGATCGGGAGAAATCCAGTTGGCCTTGTGTATATCGAGATGCTTGAATCTTCCGTCGGAGAATGTGCGCAAATAAGACTGATGTGGAATAACTTCGCTTTTATACGGATTATAGAAATTCGTTTATCTACTGGAATGAATCTGGAGACGAGTTCTTTTATTCTCCTATTAACCATAATTCCACAGCCAAATTCATGTCTCGTGTCATTGAAGCTATAATACTTACGCCACTTTTTATACCCTTCACCATACTGTGGTACAGGGTATTATGTCTTTGTGCATATGTTTGTGACAGGCAAAAGGAATCGAGATAGACCCATGGTTCCTTTGAGAAAATGCATAGAATCACTTTCTAAGTCGATTTACGCATGTCCATCTGTCCGTCCGTCTGTCCATGTTAAACTGTAAACAAAGCACAGGTCGCATTTAATATTCGAATTGGAGGAATTTGGCACAGCTCATTCATTTGGCCCAAGGACGAACCCTATTGAAATTGGGAAAAATCGGATCAGATTTAGATATAGCTCCCATATATATTTTCGTCCGATTTAAGGTAAATGGTGCACCAAAGTCCCTAAATAACTTTCGATTTGCACGAAATTTTGCACAGCGTACTAAATTAGGCTTAGATTGATGTGTGCCAAGTTTCATGAAAATCGGTTCAGATTTAGATATAGCTCCCATATATATTTTCGTCCGATTTAAGGTAAATGGTGCACCAAAGATCCTACATATCTGTCGATTTGCACGAAATTTGGTACAACGTACTGAATTAGGCCTAGAATGATATCTGCAAAGTTTCGTGAAAATCGGTCCAGGTTTAAATATAGCTCCCATATATAGTTTCGTCCGATTTCATGTAAATGGTGCACCAAAGTCCCTATATATCTTTCGACTTGCACGAAATTTGGCATAACATACCGAATTGAGCGTAGAGTGATATTTGTCATGTTTCGTAAAAATCGGTCCAGATTTAGATATAGCTCCCATATATATTTTCGTCCGATTTAATGTAAATGGTGCACCATAGTCCACATATATCTTTCGATTTGCACGAAATTTGGCATAACGTACATAATTGAGCTTACAATGATGTCTGCCAAGTTTCGTGAAAATCGGTTGAGATTTAGATATAACTCCCTTATATTATAGATTGATTTCAAGTAATATATGGCTGATAGGAACAAAACATACTGAAATTAGTATAACCTAACCTGTGACAAGTTTCGTTGAAATCGATTCATATTTGGATATAACTTCCATATATTTTTTCGCCCGATTTTAAGTAAATTGGACATCAAACTCCTCATGTTAGTCAGATTGACATCAAATTTTGCACAACGTACAAAATTGAACATAGAATTACGTAGTTGCGTTTTCTAGAAGTACAGACATAGCCCAACGGATGACTTATTGATATTTGTTTAAGTCGATTCACAGTTAGATAAATATCACCCATAGTGGTGAAGGGTATCATATAGTCGGCCCCGTCCGACTTTACTACTTTCCTTACTGGTTTTTCTTATGCGCAGTTTTCGCATTGGCGGATATACTCAAGAAGTACAAAGGCGATATTATTGTTCTACTGGAAATGCGATGGAAAGGGGCATTTCCTGTAAGACAATAATATCGGCTTTGTTCAATATTTATCATCACACCACATTTGTCATGTTGATCCAATATTAAGGTTTTAAGCGCATTTTCCAAACAAAAGGGCTACTTGGTTTTTGGAGGCTGACATACATCTATGCAGAAAATTATCAATACAGCTCCATATTTTGACATAGCTCCCCATATTAAAGTTCCGCTTAATTTTCTGTATTTTTATAGGCCAAATGTGGTTGCTTCAATAAATATTAGTTTTCAGTGTCTGTGAATAATTCCCAAATTGTCAGTCAATGAATTGCATTGAACCGAAATGGCAATAATTTCCAAATAATGACAATAATTGCTTAGAACTTCAAAACGTCTTCCAAATAACTTGATATTTACTATCACGTATTTGTTTAGAAGTGCATTAGTGGTTTGAAATTCGAATTTACTGAAAAATCAAATAAAAATTAAATGGCTGATCGTCACAAATGTTTGTGGTTTCATCCAAAATTTCAATATTATTCATATTTTTTTAGAGAGCTATTAGTTGGTAAACAGAGGCAAATAAATAAATAAGTAAACAATAAAAAAATAAATATCGTGTGCAGAGAATTTAATTGTTTCCGCAGTTGAATGACTGCCTGGCGTTGAACATCTTCATTTTCGGCAATGGCTTTAATTTGTGAAATTATTTCCATTTCAGTATTCCTAAGGGTATTTGCATTTTTGTTGTCTGAAGTCGTCAAGGTTATGGATGCTGGTAGGTCGGATGGTTTGTTTTGAAATGGAAATTAAAAAATAAACATATCATAAATAGGAAATGAGGATCGGGTAATTTTGAGTAGTATCGGGACTAGAAGTAAAAGTGTTATTTGATAATAAAAAATCTCGCCGTTAATTGTAACTACTGTAATACAAAGTTTTATAAGATACTAGCATATACTCGCTACTTCGTCAGCGAATGTGCGTTTAGTACCAATGTTCTCTTATAGTACTCAACCCTACACACAAATTCTGACCGCAAAAGAAATCAAGCTCCATACAAAATTTGGTGTCATTTTTTACCCTTTGTACATTTGTTAAATTTCCAAATTTCAAATATAGCTTCACCCAAATCCAAATTAAGTACCAGTTATTAAACATAAGTATATAAATTGCGATAACTTCCAACATTAACATACGAATCTTAATTTAAAATTTCAGAATTCTATCGGTTCACCTAAATCCAATTTGTGTCAAATTTAGTGCCATTTAATACACATAGGTACAAATTTCCATTACTACCTAATGAAAATTTTATTACTCAATTTCAAGATTTCAGCTCTATCGGTTAGCTTTTAATCCAAACTGTGACAAATCTAGTGCCATTTAGTAAACATTAGTAGACATTTCCAAAACTTCCTACATACCCCATTCGAACCCCCCAACAGTGATCCTAACCACCATTTGGTACCATTTAGTAAACATTATTACGAATGTCCTAAACTTTCTACATAGCCCAATCCTACTCCCCGACAGTGATCCTAACTTCAAATTTCAAGATTCTAGCTCTATCGGTTTACTCAAATCCACATTTGGTACTATTTTGAAACTGTAACCCTAATTCCAAATTTCAGGATTCCAGCTGTATTGATGATGATCCTGACTCCAAATTTCATGATTTTAGCTCTATTGGTTCACCTAAAATTCAAATTGTACCAAATTTAGTACCATTTAGTACGAATTTCAAAAACTTCCATCTTAACCCAAACCAACACCCCCACAGTGCTCCAAAATCTAAATTTCAGGATTACAACTCTATCGGTTCACCCACAATTCAAATTGTACCAAATTTAGTACACAGTGGTACGAATTTCCAAAACTTCCTACTTAACTCAAACCAACACCCCCACAGTGATCCTAAATCCAAGTTTCATTATTCCAATTCCATCGGTTCACCCACAATTTAAATTGTACGAAATTTGGTACACATTAGTACAAATTTGTAAAACTCCCTACACATCTCAATCTTACACCTCAAAAATGATCCTGACTCCAAATTTCATGATTCTAGCTCAATTGGTTCACCAAAAATTCATATTGTACCAAATTTAGTATCATTTAGTACTCATAAGTAATAATGTCTTAAACTGAGTCCTGACCGCAATCCTACACCCCTACAGTGATCCTGACTCCAAATTTTATTGTTCCCGCTCTATCGGTTCACCCAAATCCAAATTGTACCAATTATAGTACGATTTAGTACTTTTCGTACACATAAGTAACAAATTTCCAAAACTACGTACATATCCCAATCCTATACTACGACGGTAATGTTAATATCAATTTTCAGGTTTCCAGCTCGATTTGTACCTCTAAATTAAATTTGTACCAAATATAGTACCATATAGTACTTTTCGTACACAGTTTCAAAACCATCTCCTTATATCGACCCTACTTCCCAACCCTGATTGGCATTTCAGATTCCAAGTTTTTAGTTCTATCCGTTCACATGCTACAGAATTGTACCAAATTTAGTACATTTAAGTACTTTTCGGATAGTTATAGTTCGAATTTCCAAAAACCCTTTAGTGCATCTATCCGACACTCCATCATCGACCACCAAACCAAATTTGAGAGTTCTAGCTCCACCGGTTCGCCAAATACAAATGGCATCACATTTAGTACGTTTTAGTACTTTTCGTACCGTTCTAGTACGAATTTCCAAAAACCCAGCCTTATCTGTCACATTTGGACCAAGAGTGACCCTCACCCAAAATTTCAAGATTCTAGCTTCAGCCGTTTCGTCTGGGCGTCAATGAATCGTTAAATCAGTCAGTCAGTCAATCACTTTACTCTTTTATTAGTATAGATTGGATGTCAGAATAGGGCTATATATCAGTTAAAATAATACGAGCACCTTTTCGGGTATGTCGCAGTGTGACAGCCGTTCCAACATCCTACCTTTCTGTTTATAGCTATTCATCGACGGAATGTATGTATACCTGACCAGGGAAAGGTTCCCAATGTATAACGGTCCCCCAATAATTGGTTACATATTCGATTATCGGAACATATTCGATTGAATTGCCTGTAACTTGATATATTGATCTCTCATCTTCCCATCAAAAATGATCAACGCTTTTTGGGGTAGAGCCCCTATTGGGTCATCGAACTACCTTTGACCATATCATTCTTGTATAGTATATAGAATATATTCTAAGTCACAGAGAAAACAGTTTTTATTTATTTTAATAATTTATTATAAGTTATAAAAAAAAAAACAAATATAAATTAATTTAATGATTTTTATAAAAAAAAATCAATTTAAACCTTAAACATTGTATCACATTAATCATCCGACTACATCTGATTAATGTGATATAAATTGAGAAACATTTAGTTTTAAAATTTTTTTAAGTGTGACAAATTTCTCCTTTATAATGGATTGCCATTTGTTTCGTCTTAGTCGAATTATGCAAATCGAATGTGTTCTACATCGATTTAATGTCTGCTAATTTTGCAATTTTTTGCGAATACCTAAAGTAGTATTGATTAATATTAGAATCAATCTATTTAAATTATACAAATATTTTAGGATATTTTTAATTAAGAAAAATGTATTTAATCTGAATTGATTGATCCCAAAATGTTTGGAGAGAAGCGCTTATTTTGAAACATTTAACTAATTTGAATTTTTGTTTTTTCATCTCTATTTTTATCACAGGTGTTTGATTTATACTTCGGATTGAGATTTGCGTATGAGAATGTTTATGCAAATTGTAGCAGTATCTCTGAGAAGGTTTGCCTTATTGAAATTTATCCGATGCCATCTTAATGGTTCAACAAATACCCAAAGTTTTTTCGTGTGCTAATTTTGATATCCTTCAGCATACTATGATACAGTGTATTATGTCATTGAGCATATGTTTGTAATAGGCAAAAATAAACTATATAGAGCCATGGCTCCTTTGGAGATTATGCACAGAGCTATTCCGTCCGTATGTTGATGTTAAATTGTAAACAAAGTACAGATCGCATTTATTATTCGAATAAGATGAAATTTGACACCTGTCCCTTATTTGAAATTCAGATTTATACATAGCTCCCATATATATTTTCGTCCGATTTTATCAAAATGGTACAACAAACTCCCCAGGTTTGTCCAATTGGGATAAAAATTTACACAGTGTACTGAATTGAGTAGGAGAGACTGGGGAACCTTCGGCATCGGGATCTGAATTTCAACCAGACTGATAGCGGTGATCAGGGACGTAGCCAGGATTTCACTATGGGGGTGGGTGCGTGTGGTGCCCACTGAGAACCAAAAAAAAATTTTTCTCGCGTTATCCTACACCATCGTTAGCTATTGAATAGTTCTACGAATTTTAAAGATTTCTAAAGGAAATTCGTTCACAAATTGAGAGCTTTTCCGTTTTCATACTATTTTCTATAAAATTCATACTAAGAACCATTGCAAATAAATGTGATGAATATATACAAATTGAGTGATTTAATTCTTAAATGTTATAGAATTTGAACGACCAGGATTAAAAAAAATCACATCATCATATTGTTTTACTATGCATACACTTATTTTCCAATTTCACTTTATTAACGTGTTCAAAAAAATGTAAATTGGAGGATGCCCGTAATATAGGGGCTGCACTGAAACGAGGACCAATGTTAATAATTTTTGGTAAACCCAAAATATCAAAGTACAGGCGATTCGGTAAAAAAAATGTTTTAACAATACTCAAAATACGAGGTACTGTTACATGAGAGCTACCGTAAAAAGTGGACCAATATTGACCATTTTTGGTAGGAAGATTCTCCGCCCATTAAAATCCAAAACAACCAGTAAGGAAAGTAGTAAAGTCGGACGGGGCCGACTACACGATACCATTCACCACTATGGGTATATTAACCCTTTCAGTGTTTTTGTCGAATATATTCGACATTTAAAAATTTTCTCTTTCTTTGCGATTTTTCGGTTATCCTATGTACCGTTAACATTGATGTTTTTGTTTTTGCTGAAAAACAATCGAAACTGTCCGAGGGTTAAAATGAAAATTGTCTTTTTTCTAAACTCTTATGTTTTTATATGATTTTAAGTAAAAAAATTTAGATTTTTATTCCGACAAAAAATTTTTTTGACACTGAAAGGGTTAAACAGGACTATTAACATGAAATTGGATGAAATAAAATATGTGATATTTATCTAAATGTGAATCTACCTAGATCTATCCATAAAGTATGTAAATCGACTTCAAACAAATATAAATAGGTCATCCGTTGGGCTATGTCTGTACTTCTAGAAAATGCAACTACGTAATTATATGCTCAATTTTGTAAGTTGAGCAAAAGTTGATGTCAATTTGACTACATGAGGAGTTTGATGCCAAATTTGCTTGAAATCGGGCGATAATATATATGGAAGCTCTATCCAAATATTAAGCGATTTCAAACAAACATGTCACAGGTTAGATTATAGTAATTTCAGAACGTTTTGTTCCTATCAGCCTATTGGTTCCTTGATGCGTCAATTACTTAAAATCAATCTATAATAAAAGGGAGCTATATCTAAATCTGGACCGATTGTCACGAAACAAGGCAGACATCACTCTAGGCTCAATTCAGTACGTTATGCCAAATTTCGTGCAAATCGAAAGATATATAGGGACTTTGGTGCACCATTTACATAGAATCGGATGAAACTGTATATGGGAGCTATATAGAAATCTGGACCGATTTTCTCGAAACTTGGCAGACATCTCTCTAGGCTCATTTCAGTACCTTATGTCAAATTTCGTGCAAATCGAAGGACATATAGGGACTTTGGTGCACCATTTACATGAAATCGGACGAAACTATATATGGGAGCTATATCTAAATCTTGAGCGATTTTCACGAAACTTGGCAGACATCATTCTAGACTCAATTCAGTACGTTATGCCAAATATCGTGTAAATCGCAAGATATATGTGGTCTTTTGTGCACCATTTACATGAAATCGAACGAAACTATATAGGGAGCTACATCTAAATCTGGACCGATTTTCACGAAACAAGGCAGACATGACTCTACGCTCAACTTAGTACATTATGCCAAATTTCGTGCAAATCGAAAGATTTATAGCGATTTTGGTGCACCATTTACATGAAATCGGACGAAACTATATATGGGAGCTATATCTAAATATGAACCGATTTTTTCGAAACTTAGCAGACATCATTCTAGGCTCAATTCCGTATGTTATGCCAAATTTCGTGCAAATCGCAAGATATATGTGGTCTTTTGGGCACCATTTACATGAAATCGGACGAAACTATATATGGGAGCTATATCTAAATCTGGACCGATTTTCTCAAAACTTGGCAGACATCACTCTAGGCTTAATTCAGTACGTTATGCCAAATTTCGTGCAAATCGAAAGATATATTGGGACTTTGGGGCACCATTTACATGAAATCGGACGAAACTATATATGGGAGCTATATCTAAATATGGATCGATTTTCACGAAACTTGGCAGACATAATTCTAGACCAAATTTCGTGCAAATCGAAAGATATATAGGGACCGTTTACATTAAATCGGTTAAATATATATGGGAGCTATATCTAAATCTGAACCGATTTTTCCCAATTTCAATAGGGTTCGTCCTTGGGCCGAATAAGTGACCTATGCCAAATTCCATCCAATTCGGATCATAAATGCGACCTGTACTTTGTTTACAATTTAACATGCACAGACAGACTGACGGACGGACGGACATGCATAAATCGACTTAGAAAGTGATTCTATGCATATTCTCAAAAGGAACCATGTGTCTATCTCGTTTCCTTTTGCTTGTTACAAACATATGCACAAAGACATAATACCCTGTACCACAGAGTGGTGAAGGATATAATTACAGCAAAATTGGATAAAGACTTGTCCATAATTTCCAACATATTGGATTTTTATTGTATCGTTTTTTGGGGGCTACACTGAAAAGTGGTTCAATATTGATAATTTTTGACACAGATATTTATGATATAGCTCTGGCACTTCTGTGCAAATTTTTGGACAGCTAGCTCAGTTTCTGCAGATGCTAGAGTGATAACAACAGACTGATGGACATGGATAGATTGTCTTAGAATTTTACACTGATCAAGAATATATATGGGGTCAGAAACGATTATTTGGAAAAAAACAAACATACAACGATGGAGGGTGTAAAAATGGGTAAAAATATGCTGAAGCCAACAATTATTATTTTTTGTCTTTTACTAATTTATGACTACAGCATTTACAGACTTGTGCTCAACGACTGAATTGAAGAACACCATATTGGCAATATAGTTCTAATGTATGATTTTTCGATATTTCCACCGCATTCAACTAAGCCGGATTCTTACATTTTGAAGCCGAAATTTCCCTGTTTTCGGACGAGCTAGTTGAAGCCCTAGGTCTCGTGATTTCACTTCGATTGATGTATATCCCAAGAACATTTTTATAAAAAACCTATTTATTGGGTTGAACCCCGCGTGATTTTAGTTTTTTTTACGTGCTGAATCTACTGAGACCAGCCGTGTTCAAATCCGCCCAATAAAACTGCTGTCAAAAGTACTTTGAAATTAGAAACATCTGCAAATACATAATTTGAGAATTCTGCGTGTACAATCGCTTTATTTTGAATATAAATATAAACATTTATAAGCATCATAAAATATAGCGATATGTAAATAATTTTATTCAAAATAGATTGGGGAGGCATATACACGGTTCTTGATGGATATGAGCATATGAGATTTAAAAGCTTCCAAAATATTCACCCTTTGGACCGATAAGTCCCATCTTGTAACATTATACATGGGGCCCGGGCCCTCAGGCCCCCCTGGCTACGTCGGTGTCCATAGGTATCGAATATCAAAATAAATAACTGTCGCAATGTCTAGCTATTAAACTTATTTGGATGCACGGTGTTCTGTATTTTTACAAATGTTTTGTAATATTTCTATTCCATTTCGTAGGTATTTCGTGCATAAAATTTTAAGGTCGTTTTATTAAATAGTCATTAATTACAATGTGTATTTTTATAAAAATAATATAAAATATAATGTTTTTAGAAGATTGATAGAAAAAAATATAGAAAGTACCATCCGGGTAGATTCGGCATTTTAAAATGGCGTACATTCGGTCATATACAAATAGTGCTATATTATTTTCTTAAAATGTTTTTGAGTTTGTCTTTAAAAATAATCCTTTAATATGATTCCAAATAACATATAGAAGACCAAACGTTTTTGTATTGACGAAAATTCGATAGAAGAAGGCTATTTCTGATGGTGCGTGTGGCCTTGAAAATATAGCCTTAAAAGTCAAATTTTGTTTCGCATATTAAAATAAAATCGAACCTTTAGAGGATGAGAATATCAACCAGCCTGATAGCGGTGATAATTACCAGGATATGACATGCCGAAGCTACCACGGATAGAGGCACATTCGGCGAATTTGACTTTTTTTACAAAACCGTAAAATTGTATTAACTAATATTAATTTATTATATGTTTGGTTTTGTTGAAATCGGTTCAGATTTTGGTATAGCTCCCATATATGGTTTGGTTAGGTTAGGGATGTACGGTTGTTGTAAACAACCGTCCACTCGGAAACTGTGTCCATTGTGATCATCCTTTATATATAGGTATACCTATAAAGAGAAGAATAAAGATAGTGGAAGAGTAGAGAGAAAAAATAGTTAGAAAAAAGGGGGCGGAAAGAGATTATTTTAGCCAAGTCAATTTTTTGACAAAGCCTAGAATTTGGTTAGGGTCTATTTTGGAGAAGAAGACTAGATTATCAATTTCATAACATCCAAACTGTTTATGTCTTCTGCTGATCAGCGATGGACATTTGCAGAGGATGTGCTCAATTGTTTCCAGATCTTCTTCGTCCTCACATAGACGACAGTAATCCTCTCCACTGGAGTCCCACTTAGAAGTGAGAGATCTAACTTTGCAGTGACCAGTAATGATCCCCACAATGATTTTGATCTCCCTCTTACTGTGATCCAGCAGCGAAGACGTTATTTTACGAGAGAATTCTGGCCAGATAGATTTAGAGATTCTGCAAGCAGGTTCCCTTAGCCATCTGTTACCGACTACCTCCCAATGGAACACACGGATTCTGCCAATGAAATAGCTAATGGGGGGTTTCAGATCTCTCAATCAGAAGACTGGACGACTGTGACCCCCCTCGAGCAAGCTCGTCGGCTATCTCATTCCCTTCAATATCGTTATGTCCTGGGACCCAGCATAGCCCAACTATTTGTCATATAACATTCAGAGCGGTCTTACAATCATGAACTGGTTTCGAGTTTATAGTATGCGACTTCACCGCTTTCAGGGCAGCCTGACTATCTACATAAATAGTCACCGGTCCCGTAATGTCGGCATTTAGTGCTTTTACTATCTCGGCCGCTTTCGTGATTGCGAGAATCTCTGCTTGAAAAACGCTACAATCATTGTTGAGCTTATATGAGTTCTGTATACCTAATTCCCTGCAGTAGACTCCTGCGCCAGTGCCTTCCTCCATCTTGGACCCGTCTGTGAAGATTGACAGACCTGGCAGAGGTAGGGAGCCACTAGTCCAGGATTCCCTACTAGGAAATTCAACTTTGATGTCATTAAAATCCCTATGGGGGGGGGGGGGGAATATAATCACTGATATGACTATCCCCCCTAAAAAGTTGAAGTTTAGCGATTTCAAGGCATCTATTTCCCGGAGTCTCAGTGCACACCTGGCCGCCTGGAATTTGATCAGAATATCCAATGGTTGGAGATTCAAGATTGCATTCAATGCTGCCTGTGGTGTACTTCTTAATGCTCCGGTGATCAGAATTGAAGCCGATCGCTGTACTAAGCTCAGTTTTGTCAGCAATAGCTCCCATATATACTTTTGCCCAATTGTGTATTAAATTTTGTTGAAATGGGTCCAGATTCGATGTAGCTCATAAATATATTTTCGTCCGATTTGATGTATTCGCACCAAAGAGCCTATGTTTGTTCGATTGATACGAAAGTTTGAAAACGAATGCAATTGTGTCAAAAAGTTTGAGGTTTGTTGAAATCTGTTCAAATTAAGATATAGCTCCCAGATATAGCCGGTTTGACTTTTGAACTTTCTTTAGTGGTCTTTATTACCTCAGCTTTGTGGGTAATGAATGAAAGCAAAAATGTGCCTCATCGAAATATTGGTTTTGGACCCCATGTTTCTTTGGACTAAATCCATTTTGAGACAATTTGAAGTCGATTTACAAATGTCCGTCAGTCCGTACGTCTGTCTGGCCGGGTGGTCAAAAATTTGCACATCGTAATATTTCTTCCAATCTTAGTTAAAGTTTGAAGATGGATAATATCGATACACTCCTTCTGGTACCTAACCCACAAAATGGTCAAAAATGTGCAATGAATTAATGTCAATATTATGCGAACGGACTATCCGATCTAACTAACTTGTTATTTTACCAACTTGTTATTTTACCAAACCTTGATCAAATCCGAAAATGGGACCCATTGGTCTTCTCGTTCTGGTACCACCCCTACAAAGGGAATAAACGGAAACTTTGTAAAACCTATTATCTATACCAAGCCTAGATAAAGTCCGAATATGGGACTAATTAATCCACCCCTTCTGGTATCTTCACCCAACCAATATTGGGCGAATTAAATGTCCTATTTGAACCAAACTTCACTTCTTCTGTTATCTCCCCCACAAATGGTCAGAATTTTTAATATTTATGAATCCAATATTAGTCTTAATGGAATATCCGATTTGAACCAATCCTTGCATAACCTATTATCTTTACAAGCCTAGAATATGAGACTAATTGGGACTTTTGTACTTGTTTTTAAATTAGTTCAGATAAAATAGCTCTAACATATAACTTCAATCGATTTTATGCATTTGTATTAAGTTTTGTTCAAATCGGAATAATGTTAGAATTCAATTTGTTAATACGGAAAGGCTCTCTTTACTCAATCAAACTGAGAAGCAAATCGTTAGACTGCCCTATAGTTAAGAACATCGGTAACAAGTATCCGGTTAGTCAATCATGATGCTGAGATACTGCTGTTTAGAAAGGATATCGAGGTAACATGTCACAGACGTTCGTCATTAAAGTGGCTATAAAGCGGTCAAGAGTGCTGTCAAGAGGTATCCACAATAATATCACCATTCTGAAATTACTTAAATTATATACTTTTTTATCTAGACAGTGTACAAAGTAATGGGTCTCTATCTATACATCTTGAAGATATAGTTTAACGTGTCTAAGACACATAATGTAAATAAAAATATTATTCGTTCTCCATTTCTTATGTTGATGCTGCAGAAAATGCCGATCAAAAAGAGTGTTTCAAGTGTATTGACTTCTTATCGATTATGTTCATATGTCTTGCATTAGAAAATCTAATATATCAAGTAGTAGTGCAGGGATGGCCAGACGCGTTAAATTCGAAAGTATTTCGATCATCCCATGGTTCGAGAGCGACATAATCGGTACCTACAATTTTCTCGATCGCGTATTGATGTTGCAACACTTCAGATGTACTAGCCACCTCTTATTATACCCTTCACCACACTGTGGTACAGGGTATTATGTCTTTGTGCATATGTTTGTAACAGGCAAAAGGAAACGAGATAGACACATGGTTCCATTTGAGAATATGCATAGAATCACTTTCTGAGTCGATTTATGCATGTTCGTCTGTCCGTCCGTCTGTCTCTCCGTCCGTCCATGTATTTTTGTGAACAAAATACGGGTCGCATTTATGATCCGATTTGGATAAAATTTGGCATAGGTCACTTATTTGGCCCAAGGACGAACCCTATTGAAATTGAGAAAAATTGGTTCAGATTTAGATATAGCTCCCATATATATTTTCGTCCGATTTAATGTAAATGGTGCAGCAAAGGCCC
Source organism: Musca vetustissima (assembly GCF_032173495.1). Classification (NCBI taxonomy): domain Eukaryota; kingdom Metazoa; phylum Arthropoda; class Insecta; order Diptera; family Muscidae; genus Musca; species Musca vetustissima. The sequence continues at coordinate 28,957 of NW_026883086.1, forward strand.
TATATATCTTTCGATTTCCACAAAATTTGGCACAGCGTAATGAATTAGGCCTAGAATGATATGTGCTGAGTTCCATGAAAATCGGTGCAGATTTAGATATAGCTCCCATATATAGTTTCGTCCGATTTTATGTAAATAGTGCACCAAAGTCCCTATATATCTTTCGATGTGAATAAAATTTGGCATAGCGTAATGAATGAAGTATAGAACGATGTGTGTTAAGTTTCCTGAAAATCGGTTCAGATTTAGATATAGCTCCCATATATATTTTCGTCCGATTTAATGTAAATGGTCCACCAAAGTTCCTATATATCTTTAGATGTACACGAAATTTAGCATATCGTATTAAATTAAGTCTAGAATGATGTGTGCTAAATTTCGTGAAAATCGGTTCAGATTTAGATATAGCTCCCATATATAGTTTCGTCCGATTTTATGTAAATGGTGCCCCAAAGTCCCTATATATCTTTCGATTCGCACGAAATTTTGCATAGCGTTATGTATTAAGTGCAGAATGATATGTGGTGAGTTTGGTGAAAATCGGTTCAGATTTAGATATAGCTTCCATATATATTTTCGTGAGATTTAATGTAAATATATATATATATATATATATATATATATCTTTCGATTTGCACGATATTTTCCACAGCGTAATGAATTAGGCCTAGAATGATGTGTGCTCCCATATATAGTTTCGTCCGATTTTATGTAAATGCTGTACCAAAGTCCCTAATTATCTATCGATTTGCATGAAATTTGGCATAGCGTAATGAATGAAGTATAGAATGATGTGTGTTAAATTTGCTGAAATCGGTTCAGATTTAGATATAGCTTCTATATCTGACCAAATGAAAATATTAGTATAGGTTGCAGAATGACATGTTTATGGATCCAATTTCATTTTGCTAGTCCTTTAAAAATGCGACGTCTGTTAGGATTCATCTGTTGAATATACCCAAAGTGGTGAAGGGTATCATATGGTCGGCCCCGTCCGACTTTACTACTTTCCTTACTGGTTTCTTTCTATCGACATTCATAGTTTGTTCCCTTTCTCTATGGTCTATAGAGTTTTTTTTTCGCCGAAGCTCTTCTAATATCTTAGCCTCTGATGAGAAGTTAAGTTTTAATAAAACACTGCATGGGACGTCCAAGTGTACAAATTTTTAGTTTACGGCATGAATTAGAGCCACAGATACGATGGATATGTCCGGAGAATTGTGTTAATTCCTTATATCTTAACAATTACGCTCTATTGCTCCTTAGCACCTTACTGTCTGCTGATATCCACAACATTTAAAATGTGAGCTAATGTCAGATAAATAACGGGGTCTAAGTTATTTGTGCTTGTGCGAAATATGTATTTGATGGACAATTTTTTTACCAATAGCAATGTTAGTTCTGCACATTCACATCTTGTGCGATCAGTTTACTTTTTGTATTGCATATTTCCAGAGAACTAATTATATTCCACAACGGACAGCCTTCGGTATTTCATAGTATATATTTTTATTAAAAATTACTTGTTTCGCGTAATTTTAATATGTCCTCACTCCTGTTTTAAATATGTATAAAACAATAAAATAAAAGTAAATAACCTCAGGTTAGATTGTTGACAACAACTTGTCCCTCTTATCAAATAATCTAACTGTCTCGTATTATCTTCCTTTTTTATTGTCATATTTAATGGCTATTTATTGTCCGCGTGACAAATTTGACCGAAAAAAATGATAAATGATGGTACTTGAGTTCAATTAATTAAAATTTTTTAATTGCGATTCCCGCATTGTTTTAAGATATTCTACAATTGATTATGGTTCCATGGTTCATTAGGTTCAAATAATTATATAGAAGACTATAAAAATTATATGATTTAAAATGTCTTCATTAGAATTAATAATTTTTGGAGGATTTGCAAAAAATGGGAATAATCATTACGGTTTTTGTGGGGTAATTAATGTATAAACGGATTTTTGATTTTTTGCCTACTATGATCATTATTTTATAGCGCTATGTTCTGTCGTATGTTCGCAAGGATAGCTACAATATTTTCAAAGCTTAGTAGGTATTTATCGTTGACATGGCTTAGAAGAAATTGGCCTCAATCCGAGATGACCTAGACCAAAGTGAGGAAACATAAGCTCAATCATTCAGATGGAAGTTGATTGATGATTTATGGACCAACATTATAAAATGTCTTCGTGGAAATAATGATAATCCGGAATCATAAAAATTCGATTTGTAAATACGAATAAACTTTAAAACTTTAGAAAACCTACTAAGCCCTTAAACTGTTCGCTAAATTTTTCATATGCAGCTATACCTAGAATTCATCCACTTCGGTTGGAAAATTCTGGTGGATTTTCAACATATTTATGGTGTAGAGAAGAGGCGTTAACTTTGAAATTTTACACACACATTCCTATTAAAATGTATGGTATTGGGGTATATAATGTTGGTATACCTCCCGCCAATTTTCGGTATTTTGAATTTTTCCGCATTTCCAACCGAAGCGGTGTAGTTTGGCATTCCGGGTTTTTAGAGGTAATAGCTTGGATAGAAAAGGTCCCACTTTGTTTGCGGTATTTTGAATATCGCATCGAAGTGGATGTAATGTGTCATACCGTGATTTTAGAAAAAAATATTTTTGAATGAAGTTCATGTTTGGATATTGCCCCATGTAAAGGACTTGGAATTTCCGTTTTAGACGCAAGTCAACTTTTAAGTTGGCTCCCATATAAAAAAAAATAAAAATAATATAAGATTTCAGTATTTTAGGGAGTTTGTAAACGTTTTTAACCAAAATGACTTTAATTTTTATATTTGTCACTCCGTTTGCAACACATCGAAATATTCGCCTGAGACCCCATAAAGTATGTTTTAATATATTAGGTTGGGGAACAAGAAATCCATTATTTTTATATGAGCTATAGGACTTTATTTAACTTGCTTCGAAATATCAGATTTGGGCCAAATATGCACCGTTTTGTTGCCATTTTAAAGGTAACTTCATAATCCCTCTCTCATAAAAGTCTGCTCTCTATTTGTAGCAAATCTCTATACTAAAATTTCGGGTAGCCCCCATATAAGGGTACCCCCAATTTTCGGTATTTTAGGGTTTTTGAGCGCGGTTTTCAACTGAATTCGCTGAAATTTGGCACATTGGGTTCTTATTGGGTACCAAATTTTCCCACTAAAAATTATAAATATAAGTTCACTTTTTCTGGTAGCCCCCATATAAGGGTGCCTCCCAATTTGGTATTTTGTAGTCGTATTTGGTAACAAATCTCCCCACCAAAAATTATTAATATTCACCCCTTTTTAGGGGTAGTCCCCATATAAACCCCTTTTTATACCCTCCACCATAGTATGGAGGGTATATTAATTTTGTCATTCCGTTTGTAATTAATCGAAATATTCACTTTGGACCCTATAAAGTATGTGGGAAATTACAAAAATCTTTTAAAATTCCATAAAAAAATTGATTTTTTTTTGCGAGCACATTTATGATTTTTGGGGCGTAGGTTAGGAAAAATTTGTTGATTCCAAATCTGTTCGCGTTCACAAATTCGGATGCTGCGCACAAAAGTTATAGAGGTTTTAAATCTTGTATTTCAAATATAAATTTTAATGAATTGCTATTTGTTGTAATTCGCGAATTTCTTTACAAATGGTTAAACACATTTGTTTTCTTTGATTAATTATGAAATCACATTTAAATACGGTTTAATAGTCGCGAAAAACAAATAGAAGCATGAAAATTTATGAAAGTAAAATAAATTAATTTTTCAATTAAGACAAAACGTTTATTTGAATGTTAGATTTTTTTGGTATGGTTAAGGAAATTCGGTTTTGGCCTAATCTTCTAAAATATACGACGCTTTCTTCTGCAAATTCTTTTAGATGATAGTTAAATATCGGTAGATTCACCTAATAAGAGTTTCGACGTTAAAAATAGCTAAATATATGACACTTAAAAATAATGAAAATGATCAATATTCAAAAGCATGCAATTCGCGTGTTCGTGAAAATCAGTGATTGCGCATGCGGTGTTCGTATGAAAATACACACCTATTTTAAAAGGATCGGTCAAGAACCGCGGATGTGCCTCCACAATCGATTTTGGATAAAATACGCATATTATTCGCCTATCGATATATTTTTGACCTATTTTCACACAGATTCGCGAATATGATAACACAAAAATGAATGTATGTGAAATCAATTCGAAGAAAAACGCGATTATATACGCGAAAATAAGTTTTTGCTGTTTTTCCCACATTAAAGGTACCTATATCCGCCGTTTTATTGAGCGGAATTGAACATGGATTGACTCATTAGATCCGGCACGTAAAGTAACTAAAACCACGCGGGGTTCCACGGAATTTGAATGGACTTTCTTAATTTTAGACTCAAAAAATATGTTTTTTATAAAAATTTACGCAACAAATTTTCGTCTTTGGAGCCCAATTGCAAAGAAGCTACGGTGAGCACATTCATGAGATATACACGAGAGATATAAACGAAGCAAAATCACGAGTTCTACAATCCTATAATTAGTTTAGACTATAATCTGAATGCGCATCTAAATTATAAGAAAAATTCAAAAAACACCGAAAATCGGGCTTCAAAATTTCAGCATTCTTTTTGGGTGGATGCAGTGATTATATCGAAAAATCATACATTAGAACCATATTGTCCATGGGATATTCTGCAACTCAGTCACTGATCACATGTGCGTGCGTTGTGTAGTTTAGCCACAAATCAGAAAGGAACACAAAAAAACTCGTTGGCTTCAACACATTTTCACCCATTTTTTTAAATTACCACCATCACAGCTTCCACCCAACTTATTATTTATTATCAAGATTTTAAGATTTTGACAAGAACACTTCATTTTATAGAACTGAATTTGAATTATATGCAATATGTTCATATATCGCGAGTTATAATCTTGCAAACCTCAGTTTCAAGGAATTTAAAAGATTTTTGTAATTTCCCATATATATTCTTGATCATGGTAAAATTCTAAGACTATCCACCATGTCCGTCCGTCTGATGTAATCACGCTATCTTCTGAAGGAATTTAGATAGGGTGCTGAAATTTTGCATAGGTTTTTTTGTCTGCAGGCAGGTCAAGTTCGAAGATGGGATATATAGGTCCACGTTTAGGCATAGCTCCCATATAAAAGTACCCCCCAATTTTCGGTATTTTGGGTTTCTTGAGCGCGTTTTACAACCGAATACACGGAAATTTGGTACATTGAGTTCTTATTGGGTACTAAATGTCTCCACAAAAAAAATATAAATATATGTCCACTTTTTGGTAACCCCATATAACGGTCCCTCCTAATTTTCAGTATTTTGGGGGTTTTTATCGCATTTTTCCACCGAATTGGCTGTAATTTTGTAATTTGAGTTCTTAATAGGTACCAAATCTCTCCACAAAAAATTATAAATATGGGTACATTTTTCTGATAGCCCCTATATATAAAGGTACCCCCAATTTACGGTATTTTGGGGTTCATGAGCGCGTTTTTCAACCGAATTCGCTGCAATTTGTATTTTGTAGTCGTATATGGTAACATATCTCCCTACAAAAAATTTTTAATATTCGCCCCCTTTTTGGGGTCGTCTCCATATAACCCCCTTTTTATATTAAAATAGGTATATGATTTGTTCCGTGTTTGGCTATGGTTCTAAGACTCTGTTGTAAAAAAAGCCAAAAAAGCTAGAGTAAAAGGTTCGATAATTAACCTTATATATATATATATATATATATATATAAATGAACTGTAACCCGCATTTAGGCCTAGCCCCTGTGTGGGAGGTACCACAAGGAGTGGACCGATATTCCCCATGTTCGAACTTGAACTAGTTTTGGAAGAAATAATAATATGGGCAAAGTTTGGATGAAATCAAAATTTTTTGAAACAAATTTGGTCCAAAGAAACATGGGTTCTAGGACCAATATTTAGAACCATAATCTGTTTGTACAAATGTCGGTATAGGTACACATTTTTTGTACGTTCCCTATATTTTTATTTCAAGTACCTGTCAGTATATCTAAGTACCTGTCAGTATATCTATATAGTTCGGCCCGGCCGAACTTAACGCTGTTTCACTTGTTATCATGAATGAGATTTTGCAATGCAAGAAAAATATGATAATCGATCGGTGCCAAGTCCGGACTGTATTGCGCATGCATTAATACTTCTCAGCAAAGCTCCCGATGTTTTTGGCGAGTCACTGTAGATGTGTATGACCTAGCGTTTCCTGGTGGGATATGTCACCTCTCCTGTAGGCCAAAACTGTTTAAAACAGTTTTATGGTCGATTTTTAGCTTCTTGGGGATTTTACGACTGCTAACATGCCGGTCAACTTCGATAATTTCTCCGATTTTATCGAAATTTTCGACCGGTCTGGGTTTTTGGAAATTCGAACTGGAAGTACACGAAAAGTACTAAAATTTACTATATATGGTACCCTTTGTATTAAGCAAACAGGAAGATTTAGATGACCGTATAGAGATGGAATCCTGACTATTGGAGTACAGGATTGAGGTAGCTTTAAAAAATCGTACTTATGTGTACGAAAAGTAAAAGTGTTGGTATTTGCTAAAATATATAATTGGGATTCTGATCACCTTTGAATCTGTAAAATAAAAAAGAGGTTTCAGAAATATGTGCTTATGTGTATGAAGAGTACTAAATGGTAATAAACATGATATTAGACGTAGAAATAGAGGTGGTTCGGAATTATGGTATAACAAATTGTACAGTATTTACGATTTCCATACAAAATATGATTTATTTGTTTTGTGTTCCCATTCCGCATACGAAGTAGCGGGCAGTTCGCTAGTATACATATAGTCTTGATTAGACTAAAATTTAATGTCGATTTATGTCTGTCTGTTGAAATCACGATAGAGATCGCAATATTTGAGAGCTTTGAAAATTTGCCGTGGGATTGCCATTAGGATGGTTGATATTAAAAATGGGGTATATCGGTCCACGATTATAAAGCCCTCATATAACGTTACCCCCAATATTTTGTATTATGGGGATTTCTTTTTTGTGCACGGACACAGGGTGCTGAGGTTCCAATCATTGGGCATGCATTCCTCTAACCAAATTGTACTAATCATCTAGTGTATGTTCCTGACCAGCATCTGACCAAAGGTCATGAATAGTCTGGCTGTTAATCCATTGGCACCTGCCGTTTTATTGTTTTTCAGCCCATTAATTGTTATTCTGACCCCACCTAGGCCGGGTGGTATACACTCCATACCGTCATCTGTTATTGGTTCTGAGGTACTATTTGGTACCAGAAGATTTTCAAAATTCTGTATTTCGAGGGCATGTTTCCCAATCGAATGCGCTCTTATTATTCATTTATTCATTTTAAATACTTCTTCTACCAAAAATTATCATTGCCAGTTTACATTTTGGTACAGCTTCCACATAACAGTAGCATCCCATTTTCAGAATTTTGAAGACTTGAAGACTATAAATAGGTCTACTAGCAGATAATTTATATGATATATTTAAAGATTTTGACATTTTAAGAAATTTTGAAATGAATGTAAAGTGGTTTGAAATTTCGACTAAAGCATATTCCATATTTTAAATATTTCAAACTTGATCGTGATTTCCACTGACAGAAAAACCGACATGGCTATACCGGCTTACATGCCAGTAGTCTGATGAGGAATATATATATATATATATATTTGATGAGTATTTCGATTTTTTGCAAACCGAATAACAAAATTAATATACCCTCATATCTTATGGCGTATTGTATAATAAACTAAATTATTATTTATTTGTTTAATATTTATCGGAATATACCTGTTTTTACCCCGCTACCATCAACCACTAATTAATAACATTATTAGCAATAAAGATTATTATTTTTTAAAATTATTGTTTTTATAGTTGGCCATTTATTTATTTTTGTTTTTTCGTTTTATTAGAAATATTAACCATCTTCCACAACAGATGTCCGGACAACACTTGCCGATATTTTTAATTTAAATAACAACATTGTTGTTGCGGTTTTGTAAATTTTGTATTATTGAAATACTTGACACAATTAATATATATATATATATATATATGTCATTGTAATATTAGTTATACTTTGAATACATTAAATAAACAATAATTATTTATTACGAAGGGTTATTATTTGAGGCACTGTAATAAGTCCAGGTTAAAAAATAGCTATGGAAAAAAAAGTCACTTTTGCATTGTCTAGTGAAAATGATTGAAATGACCCATGTCTAATTTTGGAAGTTTGTTTTTCGCTAAATTCAGAATAATGAAACATTAAACTAGTACTACATACATATATGTGTGTGTGTGTGCTTTTTAATTAGTCATTGCAGGAAACATTAATGTTGGCCACTTAACATTGCACTTTTTGTGCTTCTTCTTTTGTGATAACTGTGCTTTGACTATTTTTGCAACGTCATAGCTACGTAATGGATATGGATTTTGGGATTTCCCAATCAACCACTTTGCAATATAATAAAATGTTTTATAATTTTATTTAATTACTCAGTTTATGTTAGGACGTAAACATTTATAGGTATTCCTTTTTACTGGCATTTTATTAATGCGATATAAAATTTAGTATAGCAGCGATTTGAGAACAATTATATGATGACTCATTTCGCATTTCGCATTTAAATATACATATACTTACACGATTGTCTATAGGTATAACAAGTGAAACATGAGTTATGTTCGACCGGACTGAACATTATATACCCTTCACAATATGTATACTGACATTTATTTCCAACGTCACACTTAACAAAAATGTGGACCTATTCTAACTATGGCAAATTTTCATAAAACTCCTGTTCCTGTTACATAGGGGCTAAAGTATATTAATAGCGTATCTTCGAACATGATCTGCCTGCAAAACCAAGAAATAAAGACTATTATTTAAAGTACAAACTTCGTTAATTAAGGATAGTGCTGAACTTTTTACAACCTTCACATTCAAAATACCTACAATCGATCGGAATTTGTATATGATTGTTTCGTCATGTTGAATTTCTCCCAAGAGAAAACCAAATATAAAACTACAAACTTGCAGGTTGGATATGACCTTCAATATACAGAAATTTTGATGACAATACTAACAAGTAAAAAGGTGTCAGTCGGTATTGCCGACACATATATACCCTATGGTTTGTGGAGGTCTTTGGAATTACACACAGGTTTTATTATTCGTTTTGAAAGAGGCATATGTTTTCATCAAAGAGGTTTCGGATTTAATGTTAATCAAATCGGTTATTCAATTCGCTTCAAATTGAATTAACAAGTTTTACAAAATAGAAATCATAAGATTTTAAAATGGTGAACCTTTGTAAGGAAGGTAGCAGAAGGAGAAGACCGAATATTGCAAATTTCGACCAATACTGGGGGAGGTACCAGAAGGAGTGGACCAATTGGTCCCGTCTTGATCTATATTCAGCAAATTTTTGAAAAGTTTCGTAAACATGGAGAACTCTCTCTCTCTCTCTCTCCTGCAAATTACATCCAATTTGATAAATCAGGAGTTACGTTTATATGGGGGCTATATCAAAACATGGACTCAGAGACCCTCTTTTCTACACACGTAGTTGTTACATTTGACCTGTACTTTTGCGTACCAAACCATCTTGGCACTGAAACTTCTACTTCTTAGAAATCCAAATCCAAATTAAATCTTACCATTTTCCCCTAATTTTCCAACGATTCTACTTTCTCTTCCATTACTTACATAGCTGGCTTCTGACAGAAAGGTTCTATAAGCCGAGCCTAAAAAAATTCAGGCGCATCGGTCTTGTGCGCATCTCATCCAATTTGAAAGACCATTTTCCGAGATGTTGTCTTCTACATGATCTTTCCATCGAATTCGTTGTCCTCCCCATTCTGTGTGAACCATCACTTGGCTCGCTTTTATATGCCTTTTGAGCTGAGGCATCTGCATCCATTCTCACAAGATGGCCTAGCCAACGTAGTCGCTGCAGCTCGATCCGTCTGACTATGTCGATGTCCGATAAAAGATTTCCAGGCGCGTCCGTCTTGTGAGCATCTCATCAATTTTGAAAGACCATATTCCGAGATGTTGTCTTCTACTTGATCTTTCGTGGTCTTATATGGGAAGGAGACTTATTCCTCTATAGTTGGCACATATCTCTTATCTCCTTTTTTGTGCACGGGACACAGGATGCTGAGGTTCCAATCATGCATAGAGGAATGTATGTCCATACATTCCTCTATGCAAATTGTACAAATGAGCTGGTGCATGCTCCTGACCAGCATCTGACCAACGGTCTTGAATAGCTCGGCTGGTAATCAATCGGCACCTGCTGCTTTATTATTCTTCAGCCGATTAATTGCTACCCTGACCTCATCTTGGCTATGTGGTATACACTTGAACGTTTCACTCAAAATGCCAGTATATAGATATTCGTTATGTTTAGGATATACCAAAATGCCCAACAATTTCTTGTATTACAGACCACTGTCTTATATTCGTGAAGAATATATTTAAATTCGAATCCTACATGGAGTCGATTGCGCACTATATGCTGTTGATGTGTAAATATATATATATATATATTAAGTAATATTAACAATTATTCTTTAGTCTTTTCAGGGCATATGCTAATTACGCCCTATTTATACCCTTCACCACACTGTGGCACAGGGTATTATGTCTTTGTGCATATGTTTGTAACAGGCAAAAATAATCGAGATAGACCCATGGTTCCTTTTGAAAATATGCATAGAATCACTTTCTGAGTCGATTTACGCATGTCCGTCTGTCCGTCCATGTATTTTTGTTAACAAAGTACAGGTCGCATTTATGACCCGATTTGGATGAAATTTGGCACAGTTTAATTATTTGGCCCAAGGACGAACCCTATTGAAAAATCGGTTCAGATTTAGAAATATATCCATATATATTTTCGTCCGATTTATGCTAAATGGTGTACCGAAGTCCCTATATATCTTTCGATTTGCACAAAATTTGGCATAGCGAACTGAATTGCGTCTATAATAATGTGTGCTAAGTTTCATAAAAATCGGTTCAGATTTAGATATATGTAGTTCCCATATAAAGTTCCGGCCGATTTTAGGTAAATAGTCCATTAAAAGTCTCTGGAAATCTTTTCATTTCCACGAATTTTGGCATAGCGTACTGAATTAGGTCTAGAATCATGTGAGCAAAGTTTCGTGAGAATCGGTTCATATTTAGATATAGTTGCCATATATATATATATATTTTTTTTTCATCCGATTTATGGTAATTGGTGCATCCGATTTTAGGTAATTGGTGCCCAAAGTATCTGAAAATCATTTGATTTGCACGAAATTTGTCATAGCGTACTGAATTAAGTCTAGAATGACGTGTTCTAAGTTTCGTGAAAATCGGTTCAGATTTAGATATAGCTCCGGCATATATATTTTCGTCCGATTTTATGTAATTGGTGCACCAAAGTCCCTATATAATTTCGATTCGCACGAATTTTTGTATAGGGTACTGAATTTAGTCGGCCCAGTCCGACTGTATGAGTCCGTACTTTCCTCACTGGTTTAAGAAAGCGAAAAAAGCGATTTTGCAGAAAATGCGTTTTAAGTTTTCAATTTACTCACACTTTATATGGGACAGAGGAACTTCTACAGCTTCTCAATTAGACTGTGTGAGAGATATTCATACGAATTTTTTACACAACACGAGGTCTATTATAGCAAACAATCGTGCATCATTAACTAGAAAATCACGTTTTTAGAATTATGTCAAGTAAGGCATAATTCTAAAAAAACAGCAAATGAGCGATATATTAAAATTTCGGTGTTAAAAAATATTTAGGAATTTGAGTATGCATTAAGGGTACCCCCCCATTCTCAGGGTCAAAAATTTTGTTGATATAATTCGAATCTCCCCCAATTAAAGAATGTCCCTACAAAATTTGAAATGAAAATCTCAAGAACTCTTGAATATATAGCCGATTTATTGTGTCAGCATCAAGTGACGGCTAAAGGGCTTCTCAAATTTTAAACGCGTTTTTCTCTAAACATTTTTTTGTGAATGGCGGGCACGATAACTCAAAAACTAAAAACCCAATCGACTTCAAATTTTTACATTTTTCTCTGTGAGTGTATTGCTATCGTATGAACTAGGATAAAGCCAATCGGTGAAGATCTTCCTTATTTTTTAACTTGGGGTTTGGTAAAATATCGGCGATTTTCCAAAAATATTTTTTCAAAGGTCCGCCATTTTTTTAATTTTAGAGCGAAGTCAATAATCCTAGTTCATACAAGAGCCAGACATGTACTCTTTCTAACACCGTTGGAATTTTCGGATTCCGATGTTCCAGTTGTTAATTACAAAAAAACAACAACAAAGCAATAACAAAAATTTTTTGTAAATTATTTTTCTTCTCTTTTAAATCTTCAAATATTTATGTGCAAAGTTACAAGCCTTAACAAGCATTAGTATTGATTTACCAGCCCATTGAAAATCTTGAAAAATTAAAATCGAGAATGGGTGGGGTTTCCCTAAGTCAGTACGCTATGCCAAATTTCGTGCAAATCGAACGGTATATAGAGGCTTTGGCACACCATTTACCTTAAATCGCAAGAAAATATATATGGGAGCTATATCTAAATCTGAACCGATTTTCAGGAAACTTATCACACATCATTCTAGACCTAATTCAGTACGCTGTGCCAAATATGTTTGGGAGCTATATATAAATCTGGACCGATTTTCAGGAAACTTAACACACATCATTCTAGACCTAATCCAGTACGATGTGCCAAATTTCGTGCAAATCAAAAAAAAAGATATATATATATATATATATATAGGGACTTTGGTACACCATTTACATTAAATCGGACGAAAATATATATGGGAGCTATATTCAAATCTGAACCGATTTTTCTCAATTTAGGGCTCATCCTTGGGCCAAATAAGTGACCTATGCCAAATTTCATCCAATTCGGATTATAAATGCGAACTGTACTTTGTTTACAATTTAACATGGACAGACAGACGGACATGCGTAAATCGACTTAGAAAGTGATTCTGTGCATATTCTCAAAAGGAACCATGTGTCTATTTCGTTTCCTTTTGCCTGTTACAAACATATGCCCAAAGACATAATACCCTGTACCACAGTGTGATGAAGGGTATAAAAATCAGAGCCGATTTCTACAAACTTAATAGTATCTTTCAATGCCTTTCAATATAAAAACAAATATTCCAAACATTTTTAGTTATTTCCCATACAACCCAAAAATTGTCCATTCTATAATTAGAGTTTGCAAATATTTAGTTTCACTTTTGCCAAATTTCTTTATCAAATCCGAATCGATAATAATAGAGCATTTTGTAACAATTATTTACTTATTAAAAATTTACTTTCGCATCTTTCGATCGCTGTGGTGTTTTTCATAAATTCCCACAGAAAATAAATGAAAAAATCTTTGAATCTCAAACATATGAACATCATCATACACACACCTTCGCAACCGCATAGAGAGCGGCTATTGTACAAAATTCTAAGCAAATCTTCAATTTCACTTTTAATTTGTCCATAAAAAAAATGAAGTACAGAAAAAGCAACTTTGTAACATATCAGCAAATGATCAAAAAGTGAAATGGTCCAGCAATTGAGAACAATACTAAGAATCAGTAAAACATTAAAAATTTTTTTCATTATATTGGGATACAATTGTTTGGGTAAGTACCGAGATATTCATTCAGCATGTACAGTGCACTGAGTGTTTCAATCCACAAATACACACACACGCGCACAACACACATACGGGCTATGCTAACATTTACTGGTCAAGGGGCTTTTTGTTTTGAATAAATGTTGACCTAATTTGTGAAGATCGTAGATTGTTCCTCCTCAACGTGTTTGTACTTTGCTCTCATGGCCAATGAAAGCTCCATTTACTGGCGAAGAACATCATCAAATCAATTGGTTACCTATAAACGATATGTACGGCTAATCAATTTTTAATGGCTTGCCAACAGAACACTCTGAAGTGATGACTGATCATGATGACGACGACGGCGTCGTCCAAGAAACTGCTCCTCATCATCATCGTCATATTTGAATTTTTGGGTGTTTGAATTTATTTTTAGGTCGGCCCATTATTCTTTCTTCCATTCTTCGAAGCAGAAAAATAAGCAATTGTTCGATAATTTACTCAAATAGGTAGATTATTTATGAATTCGCAAAAAAACGGAATTTGAATATTTCTTTTCTTTTGGGAGATTTATCTCAAGTTCTTTATGCTTTTTGCACATCGAGTATATACGTGTGGTTATTAATAAGAATTATGTTCAAGTGTAAGAGAGTGATTTGACAATTGCAGAATGAGTCTTCGTTTTCTCTTTATCGCGTAACGTGTATTTAGTTTTTTTTCTTCGGCGATCGATTGTTTGTTTTACATACACGGTGTATAGTCATCACGATTTAGGTTACTCTATTATATGCTTTAAATGAAATAAGAATAGAAATTCCGGTGTTGGTTAATATTTCTGGGAAATATGTTATTTTAAAAACAAAAGACTTAAGACATAAACTCTTTTATTGCATTAACAAGAAAACTTGCTGGGATTTTACAAAAAGGCTGGCCTTTTGAAAGGCCCATAAGAAAAACAACTATAAGAAAATCTAAGAAATCTACTTTTATAAGAAAATCTACTGGCCCACTGATCTTCTGTGTGAACACCTACTGGTGTTCTATAAAAAGATCTTCTACTGGTCTTCAGTAAGAAGTTCTATTATAATATGAAGAAATACTATTAGATAAACCTACTGGCCTTCTATAATAGGATCTTTTACAAGAAGATCTTCTATAACAAGGCCTGATCTTAGAGGCTACAAAATCAGAATTTATTTTTACGAATCGAGATAGATCTCTAAAAAGTTGCAAAGATTTACAAACACACTCTTCAGTCAAATTGAATTTTTATACCCTTCACCACACTGTGGTACAGGGTATTATGTCTTTGTGCATATGTTTGTAACAGGCAAAAGGAAACGAGACACATGGTTCCTTTTGAAAATATGCATAGAATCACTTTCTGAGTCGATTTACGCATGTCCGTCCGTCCGTCTGTCCGTCCGTCCATGTATTTTTGTGAACAAAGTACAGGTCGCATTTATGATCCGATTTGGATGAAATTTGGCATAGGTCACTTATTTGGCCAAAGGACGAACTCTATTGAAATTGGGAAAAATAGGTTTAGATTTAGATATAGCTCCCATATATATTTTCGTCCGATTTAATGTAAATGGTGCACCAAAGTCCCTATATATATTTCGATTTGCGCGAAATTTGGCACAGCGCAATGAATTAGGCCTAGAATGATGTGTGCTGAGTTTCATGAAAATCGGTCAGATTTAGATATAGCTCCCATATATAGTTTCCTTATATATCATTCGATTTGCACGAAATTTGGCACAGCGTAATGAATGATGGATAGAATGATGTGTGTTAAGTTTCCTGAAAATCGGTTCAGATTTAGATATAGCTCCCATATATATTTTCGGTCTATTTAAGGTAAATTGTGCACCAAAGTCCCAATACATTATTCGATTTGCACGAAATGTGGCACAGCGTAATGAATTGGGCCTAGAATGATGTGATTTAAGTTTCGTGAAAATCGGTTCAGATTTAGATATAGCTCCCATTTATATTATCGTCCAATTTAAGGTAAATGGTGTTCCAAAGTCCTTTAATATCGTTCGGTTTGCACGAAATTTGGTACAGCGTAATGAATTAGGTCTAGAATGATGTGTGTTAAATTTCTTGAAATCGTTGAAATCGGTTCAGATTTCGATATAGCTTCTATATCTGACCAAATGAAAAAATTAGTATAGGTTGCAGAATGACATGTTTATGGATCCAATTTTATTTTGATGGTCCTTTAAAAATGCGACGTCTGTTAGGATTCATCTGTTGAATATATCCAAAGTGGTGAAGGGTATCATACAGTCGGCCCGTCCGACTTTAGTACTTTCCTTACTTGTGTTTCTGATAGATTTTTGATTATTAACTATAAGAAAAACAATGAAGTTATTCTTTAATAACAAAAACACCTTTCGTCTAAAATATATTTGTGGGACCAAAACTTTCTACCATTGATTATTTGACCCAAAGATTCAATTTCCTTTCATTTTTCGTGTATTTCCTTGTTTCAACTTTCCATAATTAAAGAATTCACCAAAAATCATTACCGTTCTCAGCGGCATAAATTTTGAAAGTCTCTGACATTTACAGGCCTCATTTGGATCCACATAAAATCCCAAAGCATGACCAAACAGATTTGACAGATATGAAGAAAAAACAACCTCCACACAAAAATTAACAGAACATTCAAAATGCAAAACAACAAAACATGAAAGTCCATAGCTTCGACTTCGACTTTGACTTTTGAAAATTGAAACATTAATCTTGGCGGTGATTTTTCTTTTAGTGGTGTTTGGATGTTGGATTTTAAATCCCTTTTAAGATAGAGTTGCGAGATAATGACAAAGAATCTGTAAACAGGAAATTTGTAAAAAAAAGGTCATCTTAATTTGTTGTTTACCACAACACAAAAATTAAAAAAACAACACCCAAAGAAGAATTATTTGATGGTCAGAATGTTGAAGATATATGGGCGCATAAAAATAAGAAAAAAAAAACAAATTTAAAAGTTATTTTAATTTTATTGGCTGAAAGCATAAAATCATCATCTCTAAGTAGGGAGAAATGTTATGGATGTATTGTTGTATTCAATTTTGAATAAGAAGTGTGGAAGATTGTGTGTGATAAGGATATTGTAAATGTGTTGTAATATGCCTGACAAGTATGACCTCTATTCATTACCAAGGTGTTGATGGTATTTTGCTAAGATGGCTCCGGCTAAAACTCTAGCGGCGAGGAGGTACACTTGAGCACATACAAAAATAACATTATATCATTTTACAAGAAAACCATTAAAACATGTTGTTGTATTGTTTTTGATTGTTGTTGTTGCTGGATTGTATTTGGTTATTCATGTTGTTGTTGCTGGTACCCCTAGGTGGAGTTTGGGTACCCTTTGCCCTCCCTATGGGTTCCTACCTTGAACCCCCTTAATGGGCCTCTGAGTCATGAGGACCCCCATTACTTATATTACGGCTGCCCAATTACCTTTACATTACCTTTCTTTATTTACCAATTAATTCATGGCTCAAACCTTTCATTTCAATTCAAAATTCGATAACATTTTTATTGTTTATTCAAAGGTTATACCATATAAGCTTAAAGTAGTTACATCTAATAACAATTGGATTCAATTATATTCAAGATTAAGTTTTTCTTAAACCTTAGGATGATGTAATATAAATGAATGATTTACAAATATGCTTTAGGAAACTAAAGAAATATACCAGGACTGAATTTAGAACATACTCTCAGGTGATTTCCCCAGATATTTGGGCTTAAATGATTTAAAATCAAAAAAAAGAAGTAAATTTCCTATACCTATCGAGCTCGATGTGATGTAGGAGTTCGTCGCTACGACTGTATAAAAAATATCCGAATATGGTTAATTTTGAAATGAGGAGATCGCCGAGACGTATTTTACAATAATTATATATATAAAAAAAATGGAATAAAATTGTATAATATTGTATGTATAAATGAATAATAATCATGTACGTATAAATGAATAGTAATGAATGTATA